>NC_064812.1:27072002-27084788 GCF_023721935.1 Panthera uncia
CCCCCAGAATAGGACAAACAGGGAAAAGGCCTCCAGAATAGGACAAACGGGGCAAAGACCCCTAGTATAGGACAAACGGGGCAAAGGCCCCCAGTATAAGACAAATGGGGCAAAGGCCCCAGTATAGGACAATAGCAGAAAACTGCTTTCACAGGAAGGAAGGACCAAATTAGGTAAACAGGTAAATACTCCTATAAACCTCAGCAGGGTGAAGTTGCCCAGAGCAGAGCTAATTAGCGAAAGAAAGACACCTTGTTGGTCCTGAGGTAGCATTCTCTCTCTTTCTCGTCCCCTAGGCCAGTTTAGGTAAACAGAGGTGGGGCCTCATGTTTGCTGTAAACAACCTTCCACCCAGCACCAGAATCTTGTTTTGTATTGACCCAAACCCCTAACACTGCATATCTCCAAAACCCCCTTTTCCCCACACCCATGAGTTAATGTTCACAGTTTCATTGTCTCTCTGTGTGTGCCCATTATGCTTGGAAGCCTTCTGATCTTAATAAAATTGGAACAAGGACCCTTATTCAAGGCTCTTGTCTCATCCCAGACATTAGCCTCTCTCACATTTTTAATCCTGTGTCCTGCTCTCTTGCTGGACAATAATGAACTCCAGGCCCAGAGTCTATGACACTTATACTTAAAATCATTGGGATTAAAAAACACATAAATATTTTCAACACTCAAAAGTAGAAAGAACAGTATAATGTGCATATGGTCATCATTTAGTTTCAACAATTATCAACATGTTGCATAAACACTTTTTAATAGTATACTATTCTCTTTTTTTTTAACTTAGAAAAAGGGGCTCCTGGGTGGCTCAGTAGGTAAAGCACCTGACTTCGGCTCAGGTCACGCTCTCACGGTTTGTGAGTTTGAGCCCCACGTTGGGCTCTGTGCTGACAGTTCAGAGCCTTGAGCCTGCTTCAGATTCTGTGTCTCCCTGTCTCTCTGCCCCTCCCCTGTTCGTGCTCTGTCTCTCTCTCTCTCTCAAAAATAAATAAACATTAAAAAAACTATAGACAAAGAGAGAGAGAGAGCAGGAGCAGAAGAGAGGGGCAAGGGGAGAGGTAGAGAGAGAAACTTAAGCAGTCTCCACCCTCAGCATGGAGACCCATGTGGGGCTTGATGCCATGACCCTGGGATCATGACCTAAGCCTAAATCAAGTCAGATGCTCAACCAACTGAACCACCTAGGTGCCCCAATATTATACTATTCACATGGTATCTCTTTCCCAATATTTTCCCTTTGCTCTTTTACTAAGTATTTTTAAGTGACATAATTTAAAGTAACTTAATAGAATTTTTTCGATAAATGCTTAATAAAGTAATATTGCTGTATTTGTTAGCATGGGCTGCTCCTATATTTTATTCTTCCAGTAATTATAATATTTAGTTTCTATTTTTATTAATATACATGGTATTTTGACATATAGATGTACCACACATGCTAAATGCTATTTCAGAATTAGAGAAAATATTTTAAATAAGTTCTGTTTTAAGGGATTCAGTTGTACAAGTGAAGACGCCAGTGTTTCTTGCCTACATTATTACATTAGTCTCTTAAATGATCTTTCTTCCACATGTTTTTTTTTCCTCAATCTATTCCAAATACAGCACCTAGAGTAATCTAGTGAAAATGTAAATTGGATTATACTATATCTGTGCTTAAAATCATCTAATAGCTTTTTATATCACTTCATAAAAAAAATAACAAAACAAAACAAAGTCCTTGCAATGGCCTACCCAGGCCTGGCATCTCACCTCTGATGTTTCCTCTCTTCCCCTTCTCTTGGATCATCCTACTTCAGTCTTATGATCTTACCTTTTCTCAAACTCCTATGTTCTGATTTCATGACTTTTCTCATTTCTTATCCTTTATACTAAGAATGCTAATGCCTTACTTTAAAAAAAAATTAATGTTTATTTATTTTTGACAGAGAGAGAGAGACAGAGCATGAGGGGGGGAGGGTCAGAGAGAGAGGGAGACACAGAATCTGAAGCAGGCTCCAGGCTCTGAGCTGTCAGCACAGAGCCTGACGCAGGGCTCAAACTCACAGACCACGAGATCATGACCTGAGCTGAAGTCAGACACTCAACCAACTGAGCCACCCAGGCGCCCCTAATGGATTAATTTTCCATCTCCTTCAAATCTTTATTCCAATGAACATCACCATTGAGGCCTTCCTTAAAAATAAATAAAACACAGCTCCACACCCATTCCAGGACTCCAGAACACCTTATTCCCCTTTCCTGCCTTATTTTTTTGTCCTTATCATTGTCACAATCTGATATATTATATTGTTTATTTGCTTTGTTTAATGTTGAACTCCTCCCACTAGAATTTAAAGGCCATGAGAGAAGAGATATTTTTTAGTTGTTTTAAAAATGCCTGGGGCATGATAGGCAACGGATAATGCTTAAATGAATTGACTAAGTAATGAAACTAGGTTACTTTCTTAATCTTCCTTGTAAGTATCAGATATGGAGTTCTCAAAATTCCATATTAGTGATCCCTGATAATGTAGACTCTGTGCAGATTATGATGATTATAAAATTGGTCATTTTCATATTTTTATCTTAGTGCAGAGGCAGAATTTTATCACCTTCTTTCTGTTGGTACTATTTTTCTTTTCAATTTTTCATCATGAGCAGAGTTGAAACAATTTTACAGTGTACACTCTAAAATACCACCTTGATTCTACCACTTTATATTTCCATTAGCATGTTATCTATCCATTTAGCCATCTCTCTATGCATCCATTCATCCATCTTACAACATGATGTTTCTGACAGTAAGTTTCAGTAAGTTTCCAGAAATACTTTAGCATGCATGTCATTTACTGAAGTTCAATATCTTTAACACATATCTTTGACATTAAATTTGCATACAACAAAAGGCACAAATATTAAGTGCATATTTGTTGAGTTTTGACAGAGTCATGACTCCAGAACGTTACCTTATGGCTCTTCCCAATAATTCTCACTGACACCCACACAAGGTACTCAATTTCCAGTTTTTGAATACAGAATAGCCTTGTCTATTCTAAAACTTCATATAAATAACTAATCCATTTATACATTTATATAAAGTTTATTTCATACAGCATAATGTTTTTGAGATTCATCCATGTTCCAGAGATGTTTCGGTATTCCATTTCTTTTCATTGCTAAGTAATAATCCATTATATGGATATACCACATTCTATATTCTAGTATCCTATTAATGGACATCTGAACAGTCCAATTTTCTCTCATGGACATCTAAGTCTTTTTGTGGACATATATTTTCTTGTCTCTTATGTAAACACCTAATAATAGAATGGTTGGGTTATAGTCTATCTTTACTTTTACAAGAAATAGCTAGAACTGTTTTTGGTTATACTATTTTGCATTCCTACCAACAAAACATGAAAGTTCCGACTGTTCCAGGTCTTTGGCAACATTTGGCATTTTTGGTCTTTTTAATTTTAATCATTTGGCTAGTCATGATTTTTATATTTTTATGATAGTATTTTTCTGATGTCTAATAATGTTGAAAATCTTTTTCATGTGTTGTTATTCATATATCTTCTGTTGTGAAGTGTCTCTTCAAATTATTTGACCTTTTAATTGTTGAGTTATATAAGTTCTTTCTATATTCTGAGATAAATGTTGAATAAGTATTGTCTCTCAATGTGTGGCTTTTCTATTCATTTCCTTCACAGTTAATTTTGATGAACAGAAGCTTTCAAATTGATGAAGTCTAATTTATCAATATTACCTATCATTTTTATTACATCTTGTGTCCTAAGAATCATTCCTTACCTACAAGTCATAAAAATATTTTCTTTATGTCCCTAGCTTTTATGTCTTGATTAATCTTACATTGATCTTTGTTTATGGTGTGAAGTAGAAGTCAAAGTTCCTTTTAAAAAAATATGCATATCCAATTCCATAAGTACTATTTTTTTGAAGACTTTCCTTTTGCCATTGAATTGATTTGGCAGCTACAAAAAAATAGATAAAATGATACAAGTGTGGTTGATTTATGAGAAGTAAAATATATTCTATTTATCTTTGTTAAATTTTGTCTAAATCACACCTTCTTGATTCGTTAGCTTCTTGCTAGCTTCTAAAATTTGCTTTTAATTGAAACCAGACAATGTATGTTCTCTGCCTTTGTTCTACTTTTTCAAGACTGTCTTTGCTGTTCTAATTATTTAATATTGCTATATGTCTTATAATCAGCTTGTCAATTTCTACAAAACACGATGAAAATATTTTTTTCTCTTTGTTGTGCTTTAGTTTTGAATAACTTCCCAAGATTTCATACTTACAATGTCATTGAATAATTAACCTCTTAGAGAAAAATATATAATCATAATTTCTTGTTAAACTTTATCTATATGTTCTTATTACAGATACTAATAAATTTATTAAAATACCAAAATAGTCATAACATTAGCAAGGCATTGCTAAATTTTAATAAACAGATAATGAACTGCTTATACTAAGAATACTTTGATACTAATGGTCTTGTGATTTCCTACCTATTAAGTAGTTTATGGAGATTTTAAACTACCAATGTAAGAAGTTAGTTGGGAGTCTCAAAACGTATTTAATAAAAATAACTTACCTGTCAAAGTCATTTTTGATCCAACAGCTGCCTCAGTTCTCCAATTTCATTTCTTAGTACTGAAATTTCAATTCTGGAAATTAAAGTTAAAAGCTGTAAATGTATTATTAAACATTGAGATGTGCTTCAAAATTAGCTATTGCTATATTTTGGTTTTCTGCAATTTGCAAATGATATCTGTCTATATCAAGATAATTATTCTGCATGCCAGTTACATTTCATTGTAGGCAGTCATCAAAATGATGTTGATAATAATATGGTATTTAATAAGTTCTCTCATAGCTAAGCCCTGCAATCTGTTTTTCACCAAAGAGTTGATTATTTTATAAAGTTAAAATGAAGACTAAATAATGGCATGGTACATATCCAATCTACATTTTACTAGAAGTAAAATGATGCCCATTATAGTTAAAAACTCATTGATATAAAAAAAATCACTTTTTTCATCAGTCTTTTTATCACTAGAGTGTCCTTAGTCACTTAAAAAGTTTTTCAGTTTTACTGAATCATTGATACATTAACTAGCTAGGTTTGCTATCATGAGATTGCTATGAAAGGTGCAATTAAATTTTTTCTAAAAAACAAAAAAACCTTCATTTTAAGGAAATATGAAAATCATTATATTTAGGTAAACAGTTTCTTAGTTTTGTAATGTTTGATGGATACATTTTAAATTTATGTCTTTATTCTATCTTAAAATATTTGAGAAATATCAGTAAAACCATAATATAAATCTTTTTCTACGGGTTCAAATTGTTAGTAAGCATATGCTAATTAATTTATACAGTACACATTTATTAATCTATTATTTTGTGCCATGCACTGTGTTCAGCTTTTTTTGTACAAACATGAATACAGTAGTATGGTTGGATAGAAAACTACATAAAGCAAAATCAGCAGTAGACATGCTACACTGTGGAGCATATAATGTGAATATTGGTAAGCTGAATTCTAGGATGCCCCCACAGATTTTACACACCCTGGTGTACCTTTCCCATATAATTCTCTGGACTGTAAAATGATAGATTTTACTTTTGTGATTAGGTTATATTACAGAGCACCAAGAGTTTAAGAAAGAGAGAGACTACTGCTTCCCTAACCAAAAATGCTACTGGTTGAATAGGGATACGTCCAAAGTTCTACCACATCACATTGCAAATTTTGTCCTGACTTCTGATTATAGAAGAACAGTGGATTTTGCTTACTTAAACATGAGGATTAGGAGGCAGAGAGCTCAAGGATCAGGTTCTGTCTCCTGGAAGCTGATATCTAGACCTGCTATATCTCTGCACACAGCCCTAAATCCAACAATGAGGCACTTGGCTACCCACCCTGTACCTGTTTCACTGAGTTTCCCTCCAGTGGAAACTTCCCAAGTCAGCCAAGTGCATTTTCTCTGTGGTTATTTTCTTTTGTTTGCATTAAAGTTCAAGACTCATAAGAAAAATGGTTATTACCCACTGAGACCCAGAAACACTGCAACATGTATCTATTAATGATAAAAGAAAGAATTGGATAAATAATTCCAACTTTACAAAAATATTAGATCGGGGTGAATGAAATAATGATTATAACTGTATTCACTTATGCATAAATCCTGTAAATACTAATCAACAGTGCTCCAAGGCCCAGGCTCTGTCCCCACATGTAGTTAAGTTGTAAATAGAGTGATCTGAAAATTTGGATTATAATTGTGCCCTTAACAGTGGATCTAGGGACTATAGTAGCCACCTGCCAGACAAACCTCATTTCTATGATACAAATATCAAAACTAATCCAGTTGTCATCTCTTTATCATGGCTTAGGGCTTTGCTCTTGCTAGACTACAAAGAAATGTGCAACTTCCCCTTCAAGTAAATGTCTCCTAACAGAAAGATGAGCTTTATTTCACATTTTACTTTTGTATACTTCTTGAACTGCTCACCTTTTCTTTACTGCTGAACTTCCATGATCTTATCTCCTCATGGCTCCTTATAGGATTTCTTATGATCTATTATTTCTATTTTCTCTGCCTCTCTGTCTCCTGATCTCTCTCTTAAAATCTCCATCTCTCTCCCTCTTCTAATGTATTTTACTCCAGACCTCCTCAGAGTCCTAAGAGTTTGAACTTTCTGTTAACTAACCATAGTCTATTCTGACTTATAATTCCAGTTTCCTCTTTGATTACTGTCTTCTGGGCACATTTCCTTTGTAACCCCTAACCTTCATTTTCATCCTTGTCTTAGCTTCAACTGTCATACTTTGTCTGATCTGTAGTCTGTATGCCATATGTGATATTGGGTTTAAAAGTAATGTACAGAGTCATCACTGTCACCAAGTATCTCCCAGGGGATAAATCAACCTCAATAGAAGTCATTTCATATTTTCCATTTTAAAAAAGGAAGCAATACAACAGAAAACTTCTACAAAGGCATCTTTAAGATATATTATAGTGTACATGAAGAATGAATGAGGTTAATAAAAAATTCCTTGAAAAATTCAGTGATGGATGAAATAATGCAAATAATTTAATGCATTCTCAAAAGAGAATCTAAAATTATCACTGACTATTGAGTATAAAGATAAACAATACCTAACATGAAGACATATGTTTCTGAAGGGGATAAAACAGAAGAAATTAACTCTTTTCTTCAAATAATTACTAACCTGAACTTAAAACAAAAAAAGAAAAAAAGATCCCAAACCAGGCAAGCAAGAAATCAAAAACAAGCGAAAAACTGACTCCTACTTTTACCATAAAAATAAAAGATATTATGTACATTGTGTTTTAATTTTTTAATGTTTATTTATTTTTGAGAGATAAAGAGACAGAACATGAGTGGGGGAGGGGTAGAGAGAGAAGAAGACACAGAATCTGAAGCAGGCTCCGGGCTCTGAGCTGTCAGCACAGAGCCTGATGCGGGGCTCAAACTCAGGAATCATGAGATCATGACCTGGGCTGAAGTTGGACACTTGACCGACTGAGCCACCCAGGCACGCCTGTACATTTTAAATTATTAATTCTATCACAGCTCCTCCTTCCTGAAAAACATGATTTTTGCCTCTATACATCATCAATAAATATTTTATGCAGAAGATGATTATGTGTGTTGGTAAATTTTAAATGATATTTCATTTTTTTGATGCTTCATTTTTAAAACATCTTTATTAAGGTATAAATGGCATGCAATAAACTGAAGTTTTGGAGTGCATAATTAGCTAAATTTTGGCATATATATCCATCATAAAACCATTACCACAATCAGGAAAATCAATATATTCATCACTGATAAAGTTGTTTCCTCAAGTCCCTTTTGTCCCTGTCTGTACTAGGCAGCCATTGATCTGCTTTTGTACTGACCACCAAAGACTAATTTGTATTTTGTAGAATTTTATATGAAAGAGATAATACACTTTTTTTGGCCTATCCTCTAAAACTCAGAATAATTATTTATCTATGTTTTTGCATGTATTGATAATTCATTTTTCCTAATGAATCAAATTTCATTATATGTATATTCCATAATTGATTTATCTACTCATCTGCTGTTGTATTTTTTAATTATTTTCAGTTTTGATATTATAAATAAAGTAACTATGCACATTCATGTATAAATCCTTGTGTGGACATGTATTATGTATTTAGGAATAGAGTGGCTAGATCGTATGGTAGGTGTATCTTAAATTTTTAGACAACTGCCTTATTGTTTTCTAAGGTTGTTGCACCACTTTACATTCTACCAACAGTGTGTGAGAGTTCTAATTTTCCAACACTCTAGCCAGTGGCCAGTTTTTTAAATTTTGGACACTGTAATAGATGTGTAGTTGTATCTCCATGGGGTTTTAATTTGCATTTTCCTTATAATGAATGATGTTGAGCCACTTTCAAGTGCATATTTGCCACCTAAATATGTCTAAGCTAAAGCATTTGTTAAATAGGCTGCCAATTTTTATTGAATTTTTTTCTTATTGAATTGTGAAATTTAAAAAATGTATGTATATATGTGTATCTTTATATATATTGAATATATATGTCTTATTCTTTTGAAAGCCAATAATGTTTGTATATGTCTTTATGCATATTAAAACACGTAAGTGTGTTTGCCTGTGTAAATGTATATTTTATTCTTTTGCAAACCAAATTTGCTAAACAAATTATGCAATAATTCCTTATAGGGATCTATACAGGAATAAGAGGATACTATATGTAATGCATTTATCATGCAGCCTAGCACAGAGTAACCCATCAGTAAATTCTTTTTTTTCTTTTTTCTTTTTTTGTTATTTCTGCTACTGTTGTAAGTAAACACAAACTCTAAATGTCACTACTATATTGAGAAAAAAAGTAAGCAATTATTGCAAGTTTTCTATGCTGTGTTATGAGAATAATGGTTATACTTCTAAAAGAAAAAAATAAACAGAAAGCTCACTTGAAATCAAAGATCCAGAAAAATTATCTTAGGGATATTAAACTGATTCTAGGGTTGTCTCTTCCTCCAAAGTACATAACATTATAGTTGAAAATTAAGGAACATTAGGAAAAATCAATACTTCTGGGGTTTACCTAGAGAGAAAATGAGGCAGAGAATAGGGTAGATGGTGAAATGAGAGCTTTCTTACTCTGTTACATTTGATTACAAAATGAGTATATAAAAGTGGAAATCACACTTTTGCATTATCTCTAATTTAGGAAGATATTTTTATATGATTTAATATGGTATAAAGACTGGCTGTTCATTAATAGATTTATTTGGCTATATATATTTAGAGCATTTGACATTTTAAAGATTTTTTAAAATGTTTATTTACTTTGAGCGAGAGAGAGAGAGAGAGAGAGAGAGAGAGAGAAAGAGAGAGATAGAGCTGGGGAGGGGCAGAGAGAGAGGGAGACACAGAATCTGAAGTAGGCTCCAAGCGCTGAGTGGTAGGTCAGCACACAGCCCTTGCGGCACTTGAACTCAGGAACCACAAGTTCATGACCTGAGCCGAGGTCAGACGCTTAACCGACTGAGCCACCCACGCATCCCGTAGAGCATTTGACATTTTAAATAAACTCAAATTTATACATTTTCAATAAACATTCTCATGTACCAATAATAAATCTAATTTATACAATTTTGCTTCAAGTGAGTTAGAAGACCTAATTTAACTTTCATCAAAGATATCTTTTTCAAGAGCATACTTATCATATAAACACTGAGTAACATACAGAATTTTTTTTTTAATATCTACTTATTTATTTTGAGAGAGAGAGAGAGAGAGAGAGAGCAAGCAGGGGATGGGGAGGCAAGAGGGAGAGAGAGAGAGAATCCCAAGCAGGCACTGCCTAACATGTGGCTCAATCCCAGGAACTGTGAGATCATGATCTGAGCCAAAATCAAGAGTTGGACACTTAGCCCACTGAGCCACCCAGGTGCCCCTAGAATTGCTGAATCACTATATTGTACAACTTAAACTAATGCTGTCTTTTAACTATGGTGGAATTAAAATAAAAAAAAAAACTGCTTAAAAAAAGAAAAAAAATCTTAATTAAATTCTAAAAGAAGGGGTGAAGTATAAAATTAGAGAACAGTAAAAAGGAAATACTTTTTTTATTGCTTTAAATCTTTCGGAATAATTTTTGTCTGTAAAGAAAGTTGGGAAAATTGTATACAGAGTTCCTCTGTATGCTTCACTCAATGTCCCTAAATGTTAACATGTTTCATAACCATTTTAACATTACCAAAATGAGGAAATTAACACAAATAAAATGCAATTACATATTCTAAAGATCCTGTTCAAGTTTCAACAGTTCTAGAATCCAATCCAGGTTCCCATACTACATTAATTTTCAAGTTTCCTTAATATCTTCCAACCTGAGAGAGTTCTGCAGTCCTTTAGGATCTTGTTATTCTTGAAACATACTGGCACATTATTTTGTAGCAAATCCTTCAATTTGGGTTTGTCTGATATTTTTCATGTTGAGATTAAAGTTATTAAATTTGGGATAAGAATACCAGAGGAATGATGCTATGACCTACTCAATACTTTATATCAGGCATTACATGATCCATTAATGGGGATGGTGATATTCATCTCTTGGTTAAGATGCTTGTCTGCCAGGTTTCCTGACTATAACCTTTTTTTGTAATTAATAATTATCTTGTGGGAGGCTAATTTGAGGCTATATAAACACTTGATTTGTCATCACTGTTTCACCCAGTAAAAACAGCATTCATGAATAATCATTGCTTTAACAATTCTGTGGTGTGTGCCTTATTGGTGAGTTTTTACTTATATTTTTCCTCTGTGTTGATTTATTTTTATTTATTGTATTTTTTAAAGTTTATTTAGTGTGTGTATGTGTGTGTGTGAGAGAGAGAGAGAGAGAGAGAGAGAGAGAGAGAGAGAGAGAAAATGAGTGCAAGCAGGGGAGGGATAGAAAGAGGGTGAGAGAGAGAATCCTAAGCAGGCTCCAAGCTTGATGTGGGGTTCAATCCCATAACCCTGAGATCATGACCTGAGCCAAAATCAAGAGTAGGTCACTTAACTGACTGAGCCACCCATGTACCCCTCCTTCTGTGTTTTTAAATAGGAATTCCACAGTTAGGAAGAGCTATCTCTTCTCCCCTAATTAATTATATGTATATAGATTTGAGAATATTTATTCTATATGCTATAATCCATTAAAATCCTTATTTATTTTGTTGCTGAATTCATGATAGGTTTAGCCACTGGGAATTAATTCATGTTTTCTCTTTTGCCCTTTAAGCATTTTTTTGAAAACTTTCTTATGCCCTTCATAGCTGTTTCAAACTCATCATGCACTTTTGTTAGTCCAGTTTATCAGTCATTTTTCCAAGGACCTAATTTCTTTATTTGAAAAATATTATTTAGAAATTATAATCTGGGCATTAGGTGTTACTTTATTACTGGAGTATAATGATTTCTATGCCATTATGGTGAACAGAATAGGATGTATATGCATATATGCATACCTCTATGCCTATTTCCATACCTATAGGTGTATTTACTGGAAATAATGTATTTATACTAATATTCTAATTTGAATTCAACACCACAAGATTCACTGTGGCCATCATAAATCCTTTCTTCACAAGTGAGAAACTTGGCACTCATTCTTAACAATATACTCATTTGTTCAAACTATAATATACATAATATAATTCCAAATTTGTTAATCCATATTACCAGGAGGAATTTGCTAACCAAAGTATCACTGTTTTAACTGGGTGTTGGATTCTGTTTATTAATATTTTATTTAATTTTTCATATTAATAAGTAATACTTGTCTTCTTTGTACTAGTTTTTTACTATATCATTTTCACTATATGATGTTACACAGGCTGTATAAAAAGATTTACAACACTTTCTTTTATTTTCAATCTCTGAAATGATTTGTGGAGTATCAGAACCATCTGTTTTTGAAGAATGTGTAGTCCTCTGTGAACAATCTAGGCCTGGTGATTTTTGTGGGTGAGTTTATTATTTAAACTATGTGAATGACACTTGTTGGTTTTCTGTTTGTTATTGTGAATGATATTTGTTGGTTTTTGTTTAGTTTCTCTTTTTGTTCTTATTAAGAAATGATCTATTTCATCAAATTTTTCAACAATTATTGTATAGATGTTTGCAAATGAGTCATTTATTTACTTACTCTTTCAATGGTTATTTCCCACTTCATAATTCTTATTTTTGTGCATTTGTGATTCTATTTTTTACAAAATTGCTAATCAATGGCTTATTAAAAAACCAATGCTTTGGATTCTGTCTCCCTCTTTTTCTGTCCCTCCCTCACCACACTCTGTTTCTCAAAAAATGAATAAATGGCAAAATAAAATAAAAAAAAAAAGGGGGTGGGCACCTGGGTGGCTCAGTCAGCTGAGCATCCGACTTTGGCCCAGGTCATGATTTTGCAGTTCATGAGTTCAAGCCCCTCATGGGACTCTGTGCTGACAGCTCAGAGCCTAGAGTCTACTTCAGATTCTGTGTCTCCCTCTCTCTCTGCCCTTCCCCCACTCACACTCTATTTTTCTCTCTCAAAAAGTGAATAGTAAAAAAAAAAATTAAAGAAAAAAACCCAAGAAATTTGTCTTATTAATTGTGACTATTTTCTTCTATTTTCTACCTCACTAACTTCTGTTTTCATCTTTATTACTTTCTTCCTTATGGTTTTTTTTTTTTTTTTTTTT
>NC_064812.1:27085188-27115540 GCF_023721935.1 Panthera uncia
TATATATATATATATATATATATATATATATATATATATATTTTTTTTTTTTTGCACTGGACACTAACTTAATTTGTTTTCATTGTTTATAATTTTTAGCAATAAAATTATTTAGAACTATGCATTTTCTTCTGGTCATTTCTTTAAATTAATTCCATAAATTTCAATACACAGTGATTTCTTTTCATTGTTTTTTAGGAATTCTACTACTTTAATTTTTATTTCACTTTTTACCCTAGACTATTTTGATAAAAGATTTAATTTCCATGTAGAAGGATTGTATTAATTTTATTTGAATTAATAATATATTTATTTAATTAAATTATTTCCCCGAATTTGATTTTCTTTTATGGAAACCTGAATACATCAGCTCCATTTCAGCTAGTTTTTTAAGCTATTAATAATTACACAAGTGGTATAAGGCATTAACTCTCTTTTAGGCATGTTAAAATTTCAGCACATGGATCAGTGGAAAGAAACAAAACTAGGATAAAAAAATTATATTGGCTAAAAAAATACACATCAATTAATAAAATTAAAAGTAGGGCTCTTTTGACAAAATGTAAGCATTATGATATGCATTATCTAATACTGTAGCAATTTCAATAGAAATGAAGGATATAATCTAGCAATAAGTGAAAACTATAGTCCAGGTAATAGACTCCTGGAGACATTTCTTGTAGGTGGGATTGTGTTTTTCTAGAAGACTTCTTATTCAGTACAGAGACTCAGTCAGTGGCTATATAACACAACAAAAGTCTAGTCACTAGAAGTTAGATGTGTCAGATGGGGTTCAAGGATATCTTATAGTTCCAAAAGAAAATACAGTGGTACACAAGAAAAAGAGGATTCCAATTTTATAGGAGGATAACATGATCCATAAGAAGAAAGTCATCAATGACATAAGTGAAAGGCTAATTCTATATATCAAATATATGCATATGCTTTTTAAAACCAAGAAGTTTTCATACAACCCTATGCAAATATTGAACTTCCTTATGTATTTTATGTGTTCTTGAAGATTGACTTAGATATTTCAGTAGAGAGATCTGTGCAGAGTTGAAGAGTATAAGAAAAAAGAAGAAACTACGTCAAATGTAAAATACAGACAAAAGACAAGTTTGTCTCACTAGACATATGTCTCAGTAGCCATAGGTGGCTAGTGGTTAGAGTAGAAAATACCCACTATTATAAAATGTATACCGGACAGATCTGTTCTAGATCATTAATAAAATAAATGACAGTAGGGTAATAATCCTAAGTGATTGTAGAGGGTATTTCTGGCATGGAACTGACAAATTTGGCAACAGTCACTATTCCCTTCTCCCCCACTTTCCCTACATCCTTAGACTGGAAATTGATAATTTTGCTGACGGTTTTTCTCTCACTCGTTTATAATTTCAATTATTTAAACTGGAAATTTATTAAGTCATGGATTTGACATGAAATATATTTGTAAGAATCATTAAAATTATAGTGTAATGTAATGTTTTGTAATTATAATACAAATGTATCTATGTAAGTCCATGGTGATATATTTTCAGGTTAGAAATAAAGTTTGATTCATTCAATTGTTATAGCGCCACAGTATAATACAATGCAAAGTCATGTAGAAAACAGAATAAAAATATTTCAATATACAGCTAGGGAATATAGTCAATAACATTGTAATAATTTTGTAGGGTGACAGGCAGTGACTAGACTTACTGTGGGGATCATTTCATAATATATATAAATATATTATCAGTATGATGTACACCCAAAACTAATGTCAATTATACTTTAGTAAAATAAGAAGTTTTACAATGCCAAGAAACTATACACAAATATTTGTATTACATAAAAATTGCACTGTAGAACAATTATTCTAAGTGCATTCTATCATCAACTTATTTCATTTTACTGTTTAGTATTTTCCACTTCATTACAAAAGGTACAAATATTTTAATTGCTCAACCAATTATTTTTAGCAATAGTTTCTTTAATATATAGGAGAAGTACAATTATGATGTTTTGGTATATTTATATTGTTATTTCAGAGCTTTAAAATGTGATTTTAGTTAATTATTCTCACAGGTTAAGTATACATGCTAAGAAAAATACTGTGAAGGCACAGTATATGTTACTTCATAAATAAATCTTAACTAGACAATATGTTGGAATAAAACATGCTTAAGAATAAAAAATTAATTTTCTTATTTTTATAAATAAGTATGGTGCCGATAAACAAATTATATCAAAGAATTTTAATTTTTACTACCTTTTGTTCTTATTTCTTATCATGAATATTAAGACACCTGGATTGAAAAATGAACTCAGACCTTTTCCTGGAAGTTGGATCAGACTATTGTTGGCAAAAGACAACTAGGTTTGCTTATTAGATTTTTCCTAGACTATTACCCACAAATTAAATGAGCTAAATCTACAGCTACAAGATTTTGATTCAAATAGTTATTTGAGCATATGATAAACTGAAAGCATTCAATAAAAAATATTATTATAGCAAAACTATTTTAAACATTTTGTGTGGTCAAAGAAAAATAATGAGAAATGCTAACCTCTTTCTCCCACAAATTAAGCTAATTTAATACTTGTAATTTCCATAATTTAATTAAGGAATCATTATTTTAAGGAAATCTATTACATCTGGTAAAATACACAATTTTTAAACATTCTGCAAAAATGTTCTTATTAGAATAAATAAATGTACCAAATTAAGTGACTCTTTGCTGAGTGATATATAATGAAGAATAGTGACACTGTGTCTTGAAGAATGACTTTATTTAATTAGTTTCCCAGATAATTTCTTTATGAGAACAAAACTCCCAGGTATAGTGAGGCTTTGTCATCCAACATCATCTTATACTCAATTGAATTTCCTTGATAATTCACTATTTTATTCTGTCATTGATTGTCAAATTATGTGAGATTTAATTTTAAAGCAATTTAGAAAAAATAATTGCTATTTCCTGGATCTCATACTCCCAATAAACTAATACCTTTTAATCATTAAGCTTCCAATACTGTGTATAATTATCTTCAAATTGGTTTTTAATATGTAGACATTTAATTATTAAGTAAACAGACAATTGAAAAATGGCTTTTCACAAAGTTTGTTGTATTCTTAAAAAGATTCTATAATATACAACTCCGTGTATGTGATTGTGTAAAACACACATACTGATGTCCTCATTCAACGGAAATACCTCATCATGTTATTTTTACAGAGATATAGAATACAGATTTGGATGAAGATATGTTTTTCCTAATATTAGGAGAATATTGGCTCTCATCTTTCCTATATGACAGAAGCTCTATATAGCTCTTGTATTTCAAGATTTCTCAAAATGAATTCAGAAAAACCTGAAGTGAGCATTTTCTCACAGTTTCATCAAAACTTAAGTTACTCCCACAGAGCTTTAGGAAAAAAAAATGTGTTTTGGATATTATCATTTACTTTGGTTTTATGCTTGATTATTTCTAGTAGAGAAATCATTTAAAATAAAAATGTATGTTATTGTTTTATGCACCAGTGCTTACAAACCTTAGGGTTTATTATAAAGCACATGAACACAAAACACATATACATAAACACAAATGCCTTAAGTCATTGACTAGCTGAACAGGAACATGTATCCAAACTCCTGACTAAGCAGAGCAGAAAAAAAAAAAAAAAAAAAAAAAAGATTTGGGGGAATGTTTCCTAGCCAAATAATAAATGGCTTACATAGCACAATGATTTTAAAAAGAAAAAAAAAATGAAGAAGAAAGTCAATTTATGAAGACTGGAGACATTCATTCTTTGAATACACAAAAATTTTAAAAATATTATTTCCAGAGGTTATGAAATTTTAATATCATTTCAGCTGACAATATAGACAAATGCAGATTAGAGAATGGAGAATATTAAGGAAATCTCAGTTCAGTTAGTTGCTGTAAAAAAGGAAAATTTTCTCTGCTTTGGCTCAAAGCACTATGAAATCTTTGAGCCATTGGACTTCCATGACTAAACAAGCAACTTTTGAAAATATCCTTACCTGTAACAGAGAGATAATGACAATATTTGCCTCGTGGAATAATTCTATAACTTAAAAATGGTATTGCATGCAAAATTACCTATGGAATTCCTGAAGTTACATATTAGTATCAATATTATTACTAAGGTTTGTTGTTTTGGTTTTAATTATTATAAAGCTATTGTTTTGATATATAACATGCATTTACAACACTAAAACAAGAGTCTTTTATTTAGAGTACTTCAAACATGTTTTCAGTTGAGTACTTTCTCTGGTGTTCTGTAAACCCCACAACAAAACAATTAAGATTATAAACAAAGGGGGTATTTTTGAAGAAGTCAGAAAGTGCTTGCCTGACACAAAACAGGCATTGAGATCTGTCTTGACTGGTAATAACAGAACTGTACTTCAGGCAGCACAGTGATTACACTCTTGGCTTTTGAAAATAGACTGGCTCAGATTTCTGCTACTCATAATATGTGTGACCTTGGACATATCATCAAATCTGTTGAAGCCATTGTTTATCTAACTAGATCATACTCACAAAGGGATCTTTTGAATATATAAATACTTATCACAGTGCTTATCATTTATTAAGTTAGCATGCAGTATTTAAAAAGAAAAAGTGTATATTATTATTTGAAAAGAAAGAGTCTACTTAATACCTCAGAAATATCCAAGATGCCTAAACATTTAACTCCATAAACTCTAAATTCTCCATTAGTAAACACAAGGGGAGTGGAATATATGGGATGAATTTTAATGTTTGTTATTTATCTTCCATCTTCTGGTCCTCAGATCCAGAGGTTTTGGTTCCAGATCAGCACTGTTTGGTTGGCAGACCAGAGGGAAGAGGTCATATAGCAGAAATTGTGCAAATTAGCTTAAATAGTTCTAAAAACTTGCAGACATTAGGAATTGGTCTCAAATTTCATAGATAATACATAAACCAATGTAATATAGGCAAATTATTGGATTCCCCATACCCAACATTTGTGAGTAATTTTACGTTTATGGTGATGTCAAAGAAACCACTATAGGACCTAGAGATCCTCATATCTATTAAAGAAGATAAAAAACATTTACTTCAATGTAAAATGTAAAAATATGTACTTCAGTGACTTCTGACATACAAGTATGGCTGGAAATGTGTATTAATTTGTGACATTTAGTTATTAGTCTTTAGTATCTTGCAATGAGTTAGTCCATTAGATCTCTTTATAACACAAGTAGAAATGAGATTGCTTGTGAATAAGACATGACATACATAGGCCCTAAACTGGCAAAGACAGAATAAGATAAAGCCTATGAATTGTTAATTGAAAGACAAATCCAGGTCACCAACCTGTGAATGGTAGCATCGTACGGAGTTGAGCAAAGCTCCTGTGACACTGAGAAGACAGTGTTGTATATATTAAAAACAAAACAAAACATTATTGAACTTGAATTTAGAACTACTGGATTCAAGGTGTCTCTCCACATATAACCTTCAACGAACCATACACTCAAACTTTTTGATAATCAATTTCCTCTTGTATAAGGTAAAGGCATAATCAACCCATGAGGTCATTCTAAATATTGAAGGAAATAAATATTATAAAATTTAGTGAACTTTAAATAATCAGTAAAATTTAAGTGCAGGTATATTCACAACAGAAAGATATGTCACATTCTTTTGTTTCAGTTTTTGGACATGACCATTTCTTATCACAAGCGAGTATAGAGTTTGAGTGTCTAATCTTGAATGAATGAGAACTTTAACAAACTCGATGCTTCCTTTGCTGGTGAATTCTTGTTTTTCCCTTAAGTTCAATAATTTGTAACATTACCAAGTATATTATCCCTTCTAGTAGTTTATTCTACTCTTTTCTAGGAATAATGTTTCCAAATTCAAAGGACGATTTGATGGAAACTATCTTTAAAGAATGCTACATTCATTTGATGTGAAATACTTTTACTAAGAAAGTTCCTAAAATGTTTACTTATTTATAGGAATCATTATTTATATCATAAGTAATGCATTTTATGAAATTCTATGAGTCATAACATTTTCCAGTGGGTGTGAAATGATTATAAAGAGTATTACAAATGCTTTTCTTATACATTAATTTGTAAGGATACCAAAATAATTACTGGTTTGCTTATTAAATTTTAATTCATATGATAATCACATAACTACCCTTGGGCTCTACTGTCACATTGAGGAAATCACACTACACCATTGCACACCTCTCATTTCCTCATGCTCCTCACAACCTGGAAGGCCCTTCATTCATTTCCTATCATGCAAGCACATAATCAATATTAAAGTCTCATTTTAGGTATTAGCCTCTATTTAACATTGTTTCTGAATCCCTAGGGGAAAATTGTCTCCTATTTCCTTTAAGATTGCACCATAATATCTGCTCACTTCTCTTGCCACTGTTAATGATAACTTTCAGTTATTATTGACATACATGCCTGTTTCTCATTTGTGGACTTATTAACTTCCTGAAAATGGGTTTTGATCTTATTCTATGTTGTCCCATGCCTTAGTATTTACTTTTTGGTATATAGAAAGTATTTTGCAGTTGTTTGATGAGTAAGTGATTGATTATGCCTACCTATGATACTGTGAAAAATACTGTGTGGAATGTTGAAAACAATGAAGTAATTTTCAGGATAAATTTCCATAACTGACCAGACCTGTAGTATATCTAACACTATTTTGAATTCTTCACTCCTAACATGATTTATTTGTGTTTCTGTACATATATTGAGAGAAATTCTTTCTTGCAATGAAATGAAGGCAGAAGTGCCTGAGGTATGTGTAATAATAAGGAAAATATCTGTCTTTTCTTGAATTGTGAATTGTGTCAAATTATGTTAGATAAGCAAGTAGGGAAAAATATTTCTTGAAAACACATCACAGTAAGTTATTAACAGTTTTACCTTAAAATTTTTTTTAACATTTATTCATTTTTGAGAGACAGAGAGAGACAGAGTGTGAGTGAGGGAGGGGCAGAGAGAGAGGGAGACACAGAATCTGAAGCAGGCTCCAGGCTCTGAGCTGCCAGCACACAGCCTGATGCAGGGCTAAACCGACAGACCATGAGATCATGACCTGAGCTGAAGTCTGATGCTTAACTCACTGAGCCACCCAGGTGCCCCAACAGTGTTATTTTTAAAGTGCAGAGTTAGTATCATTTTCATACATCAAAAATTACAATTAAAACATTTATCAACTAGTATAAAATATAAATTAATATATTAATAAAAATATAAGATAATATTCTATATTTTTTATCTTATATATGCTAAAATATCTTAGCAAATAATCTAAGCTCTGGTATGGATCTCTGATCAAAATAGTATTGCAATTTCCAAAACATATGCTGACATTTAGAAATTGTCAATGTTGTTAGCTTAAGGTTTGAGCCATGATTTGATAAAAGGTACATTAAACATTTTCAACAAATTTCAGTTAAATTAACATTATTAAAACATTAGCATTGGGAACTTCATTTTAGTCAGAGTGAAGCTGGGAATCATAACTCCCCACATAGCTTGAACTCAAAGCTCATGTCTCAGTCCAAATGGAATATACTGACACTAATGCTACATGCATTGTTATCCTAGGCTACCCTAGAATAGTGGCTGGATATGCACTTGCCCACCACTGTCACTACTGTCTACTAGAAGTTCCAGGGAGCTACCAGTATGTAACCTACAACCTTAATAGTTATTTTGTGGTCTTAGCAAATTTAATTTATTTTTCAGAATGGAAACGTTTAAGTAACCTAACAAATCAATCTATATCTATGAATACTGAATAATCACAAATATAAACTCTAAAATAATTGCTGTTTTCTGTGGCAGTTTCCCTATGGAAAGCCCAAGAAGAAAAAAACATCTAAAAAACATGGGAGTTGAATCAAATCATTGAATATTACTTGTAGATTTGAGAGAAAACACTCTAAGCATTTACAGCACATTAATAAAATACTGATATACAGGGGTGCTTGGATGGTTCAGTCGGTTAAGCATCCAACTCTTGATTTCGGCTCAGGTCATGATCTCATGGAACGTGCTTGGGATTCTCTCTCTCTCTCTCTCTCTGTCTAACCCCTGCACTGTCTCTCTCTCTCTCTCTCTCTCTCAAAATAAATAAATAAATAAGCATTGAAAATGCTGATATATATATAAACTTTTATTGCAATATTATATCATTTTTTTACATTTTTGAAGCTTTTCATAAATATTGAAAAAATCAGACACCAAAAGAATATTAAACAGAATTTGATAAATATACATTTGCTTAAAAGGATTTTTATAGAATGACTTTTTTCTCAAAATCATAAAACAGAATGGAAAATACTATTTTCATTTTGTATTTTATTACGTATTTGGTTACACTTTTGAAAACCTATGCTTTCAAAATATAACTATTTTCATTAATTATAATTTATCCAATGCCTGTTTGATGCATCGATGTTCCAGGAGTGGTTCTAAGTGCTTTTTACATCAATTACTTCTAAATAAAGATTTTAAAATAGATTCTTACCCATTGAAAATCCTTGATTTTTGAAATAAAGTAAATATTATTTTATGAAATAGTTAGAGGGACATATGGATAAATTTAAATAATTTTAGTCTGTGAATCAGGGGAAAAAATGTATCTATAATCTCTTTTCTGATGACATTGCAACCTATTTCTGTACAGTTATGTGAAAATGTGATTTTGTTTTTTTCTCTACACTTAAGTTTAGAAAACAACTAAAGATGTTTTGAATTTTAAGATATCTAAAAGATGAAATATACCCATATGGAAGAAATCTTCAAAACTGGGATTGATTAGCAGATCTCTCTCAGGTAGGTTAAAGAAAAGAGGGAGGTAGGGTGGGGGTAAGGGAGAGGGGGGCGGAGAGGGAGAAGAAATATCCGGATTCTTTTTTTTTTTCACTTACTATTCCTTTATTTTTATTTTTTTAAGTTTCTTTATTTTTTTTTAATATATGAAATTTGTTGTCAAATTAGTTTCCATACAACACCCAGTGCTCATCCCAAAAGATGCCCTCTTCAATACCCATCACCTACCCTCTCGTCCCTCCCACCCCTCATCAATCCTCAGTTTGTTCTCAGTTTTTAAGAGTCTCTTATGCTTTGGCTCTCTCCCACTCTAACCTCTTTTTTTTTTCCTTCCCCTCCCCCATGGGTTTCTGTTAAGTTTCTCAGGATCCACATAAGAGTGAAAACATACGGTATCTGTCTTTCTCTGTATGGCTTATTTCACTTAGCATCACACTCTCCAGTTCCATCCACGTTGCTACAAAAGGCCTACAAAAATTTCATTCTTTCTCATTTTCTCATTCTCTTTTCGCTACAAAAATTTCATTCTTTCTCATTGCCATGTAGTACTCCATTGTGTATATAAGCCACAATTTCTTTATCCATTCATCAGTTGACGGATATTTAGGCTCTTTCCATAATTTGGCTATTGTTGACAGTGCTGCTATAAACATTGGGGTACAAGGGCCCCTATGCATCAGTACTCCTGTATCCCTTGGGTAAATTCCTAGCAGTGCTATTGCTAGGTCATAAGGTAGATCTATTTTTAATTTTTTGAGGAACGTCCACACTGTTTTCCAGAGTGGCTGCACCAGTTTGCATTCCCACCAACAGTGCAAGAGGGTTCCCATTTCTCCACATCCTCTCCAGCATCTATAGTCTCCTGATTTGTTCATTTGGCCACTCTGACTGGCGTGAGGTGATATCTGAGTGTGGTTTTGATTTGTATTTCCCTGATGAGGAGCGATGTTGAGCATCTTTTCATGTGCCTGTTGGCCATCTGTATGTCTTCTTTAGAGAAGTGTCTGAAATATCCGGATTCTTGATGTTCTGTTCTATCACTAAACACAGAACTACTGGTATTAGCTCTGATTTTCCCCTTTCTCTTGTCCAGGCCATCTAATTGCTAACATCTCAATTCTTTTTTTAATTAAAAAAAAATTTTTAATGTTTATTTTTCAGACAGAAAGAGAGCACAAGCAAGGGAGGGGCAGAGCGAGAGGGAGACACAGAATCCAAAGCAAGCTCCAGGCTCAGCACAGAGGCTGACACGGGCTCAAACTCAACGAACTGTGAGATTGTGACCTGAACCGAGTGAGATGTTTAACTGACTCAGCCACACAGGCTCCCTGTTATTGTATCATCTCAATTCTATCTACAATAGACTACTATTGTCTTATAGACAAACTTCAAACAGTTTCCGTTGATACACAAACATCTGCCTGATAGGGTTCCCAGAAATCACTGTAGCCTCTCCCAACCTAGTTTTCCCTATATTTCAAGAATGAGAAATTACTGTTTGCTGAATTTTATGCATATTTTCAGGACCTTTTAAGCTTTGTGCATGCTTATTTTTCAAACTATAATTTCCTCATCACATTCCCTCTCTTAAGGAAAATACCTAATAATATGAAATGTAAATCCTGCACCCTCTCATCTATGATGCTGACTTAGAAACCACCATTCATCTTTATAAAAATGAATAATTCACATTAATTTTCCACAATGTGTGCTATATGTGCAATATTAATATGTTCAGCATTTAATACCATTTCATTCCTTTTTCCTATCTGAGACAATGCTTTTCCTATAGGTGGTTATTCTGTCTTGTTTCTTGTATTTCCAGAAACTGACACAATTAAAAATCATTAAGTAGACTAATATGTCTAAATAACATAGAGGTATTCCTGAGGAATCGTTTTGTAATATTCTCTTCTCTTTCTCCTCCACTTATGTCTTCTTTTACTAAGTAAATGAATAACTGGCTACAGTAATGAACAAGTAAAAGTTTGGGAAATGAGAAATTTTCCTCACTTAAAGGGGTATTATTTTTTTCCAGGGTCTTTTCCATTGAATTTTTCTATAAAATCATAATTATCTGGGTTCTTTAGTACTATTTTTGTCTACAAATATTTTAAATATAAAGAAAGATCATTTCATTGTCTGCTAATGATGGATGGGCAAGTATTAAACTAATATTCTTATAGATAACAAATATACTATCTGAAATATATACATGTGTATATTTGTGTGTATATATTAGATCTGGATATATATTCCAATGAAAGTAAAGCCAAGGCATTCTGAGATAGAAAAAAGGCTTTCTCCTCTAGGATTTTGATGGCTTCCTGTCTTACATTTAGGTCTTTCATCCATTTTGAGTTTATTTTTGTGTTTGGTGTAAGAAAGTGTTCCAGGTTCATTCTTCTACATGTCACTGTCCAGTTTTCCCAGCACCACTTGCTGAAGAGACTGTCTTTATTCTGTTGGATATTCTTTCCTGCTTTGTCAAAGATTAGTTGGCCATATGTTTGTGGGTCCATTTCTGGGTTCTCTATTCTGTTCCATTGATCTGAGTGTCTGTTTTTGTGCCAGTACCATACTGTCTTGATGATTACAGCTTTGTAGTACAGGTTGAAGTCCAGGATTGTGATGCCTCCTGCTTTGGTTTTCTTTTTCAAGATTTCTTTGTCTATTTGGGGTCTTTCTGATTCCATACAAATTTTAGGATCATTTGTTCTAGTTCTGTGAAGAATGCTGGTGTTATTTTGAAAGGGATTGCATTGAATATGTAGATTGCTTTGGGTACTGTTGACATTTTAACAACATTTGCTCTTCCTATCCAGGTGCATAGAATATTTTCCCATTTTTGTGTGTCTTCTTCAATTTCTTTTATAAAGTTTCTATAGTTTACAGTGTATAGATTTTTCACCTCTTTGGTTAGATTTATTCCTATGTATTTTATGGGTTTTGGTGCAGTTGTAAATGGGATCGATTCCTTGATCTCTCTTTCTGTTGCTTCATTGTTGGTGTATAGGAATGCAACCGATTTCTGTGAATTGATTTTACATCCTGCCACTTTGATCTTGGCCGCAAAAACTTCTTACGCAACAGATCTCCGGAGGCAAGGGAAACAAAAGCAGCAATGCACTATTAGGACTTCATCAAAATAAAAAGCTTCTGCACAGCGAAGGAAACAATCAGCAAAACTAAAAGGCAACTGACAGAACAGGGGGAGATATTTGCAAACGACATATCAGATAAAGGGTTAGTATCCAAATTCTATAAAGAACTTTTCACAATCAACACCCAAAAAACAAATAATCCAGTGAAGAAATGGGCAAAAGACATGAATAGACACTTCCCCTAAGAAGACAACCAGATAATCAACTGACACATGAAAAAAATGCTCAACATCACTCATCATCAGGGAAATACAAATCAAAACCACAATGAGATATCACTTTACACGTGTCAGAATTATCAACTCAGGCAATAATAGATGTTGGCCAGGATGCAGAGAAAGAGGATCTCTTTTGCATTGTTGGTGGGAATGCAAGCTGGTGTAGCCACTCTGGAAAACAGTATGGAGGTTCCTCAAAAAATTAAAAATAGAACTATCCTATGACCCAGCAATTGCACTACTAGGTATTTATCCAAGGGATACAGGTATGCTGTTTCAAAGGGACACATGCACCCCAGTGTTTATAGCAGTACTATCAACAATAGCCAAAGTATGGAAAGAGCCCCAATGTCCATCGACAGATGAATGGATAAAAAAGATGTGGTATATATATATATATACAATGGAGTATTACTCAGAAATCAAAAAGAATGAAATGTTGCCATTTGCAACTACATGGATGGAACTACAGGGTATTATGCTAAGTGAAATTAGTTAGTCAGAGAAAGACAAATATCATATGACTTCTCTCATATGAGGACAGAAAACAGATCAACATAAGGTAAGCGAAGCAAAAATAATATAAAAACAGGGACAGGGACAAAACATAAGAGACTCTTAAATATGGAGAACAAAGAGAGGGTTACTGGAGGGGTTGTAGGAGGGAGGATTGACTAAAAGGGTAAGGGGCATTAAGGAATCCACTCCTGAAATCATTGTTGCACTATATGCTAACTAATTTGGATGTAAGTTCCAAAAATAAAATTAAAAAAATAAATACAGCCACACACAAACAAAAAAAAAGGCAAAAATTAGGGAAGAGTGTGGAGTTGCAATCACTGGAAAGATCATGTACACACATTTTTCTTTAAAGGAACCATGAGAAGCCATGCAAGAGTTTTGGAACTCAAATAGGAATCTGCAGTCTACTGCCTTAAGGACTGGAGAACAAAGTTCACACAAGAGAACAGCTGAAATGAGGGGATAATCTCTGAAAGAGGAGTTACAGAGAAAGACTTCAACATCAGTGTGTAAACTCCCCTCCAATCTTTAAATGGTCCTGATTTATACAGAAGTGTGGATATTTCAGGGAACTCAGTGGCAGAGAACAATAGCCAGAAAGCTAAAATAACTTAGCAGAATCCAGAGTTTTGACAACCAAGCATCTATAACATCCAGTACACAATCAGAATTTGCTCTACTTGTGAAGAAACCGGAAAATGTAACCAATAGTCAAGAGAAAAATAAATGAATAAAAAAAAAACCCACAAGATTTTGGAATTTACAAATAAAGAATTCAAAGAACTTATTTTAAGTATGCTGAAGAATTCAATGGAAAATACAGTCATTCTGAATAAAGCTGTGAGTTAATCACAACTGTGAAATGAGTGTGATGCAAAAAGAAGCAAATGGAATTTGCTCAATTCTAGAATTGAGAAGTAAAATATCAAAATGGATGGGCTTAACATCCTATTGCAGATTGCACAAAAATGTGACTGTTATCCAAGATAATAGTCTTATTCTCTTGTGATCCATGATAAACCACTAGAAATCTTAAAACTCCTAGGAAAGATAGAGAAAAAAATGTTTTAAAAATAAATAGACACTCAGTTTTTTATAGTACAATTTGAAACAGTCAGCATGTATACAACTGGAGTTTAAGGAAAGATGAGAGACAGGAAGGCAGCTTAAAAAAAAAGATTAATGGCTTCAAATTTTCAAAATATGTGATAACCATACACTCACTGATCCAAGTTCTGTAAATTCCAATGAAAGTGAAGCAAAGAAAATCACATACGGATAAATTGTACTAAAATTGCTAAAAAATTAAGACAAATAGAAAATTTTTAAAGCTGTCAGAAACAAAAAAGGACTATGTTACATACAGGAGAACAATTATATAGAAAAAA
Organism: Panthera uncia; assembly: GCF_023721935.1. NCBI lineage: Eukaryota > Metazoa > Chordata > Mammalia > Carnivora > Felidae > Panthera > Panthera uncia. The sequence continues at coordinate 27,099,345 of NC_064812.1, forward strand.
TGGCTGGTTTTCTTTAAAAAAAGGAGAAAGCCAATTGAACAGCATCTGCAAAGTACAAAAAACACAAAACAAAAATAATATGGCCAACTAAGAATTCTATGTCACATGGAGCAGACACACAATCCCTTGTACAATATGGAAAAAACCTGGGACTTGCCTCAGCAACTTAACTCTAGGTTGTTACCAAAAGAAATAAAAGTATATCTAAATAAATTTTACCTGGATTTTTATAGCAACTTTATTCATAAAATCTCTAAACTGAAAGCAACAAAAAATCCAATTAACAGGTGAAAGAATTAAATATAGACACATACGTTACATTCATACAATGTAATATTATTTAGCATTACAAAGTAACATGGAACCAATACAATCAACAACATAGATGGATCTCACATACATGCTGACTGAAAGAAGTTGAATGCAGAATAGAACATTCTATAACTTTCCACTTATGTGAAATTCTAGAACTGTGAAACCAAATCATGAAAGTAATCTTAAAAATTGTTACTTGTGGGTGGCTACTTGAGTGATAAAAAAGGGTCACCGGGTGTCTTTATATAGTGAAGGAAACATGCCATACCTACAGAGGAATGCAAGTTATAGATTGTCAAGGTTCATGTCCACATTCATTTCTGCATCAGGTAACCCAAAAAGCAGATTCTGAGGTGAAGGTGAATTGATGGAAACTAAAGGAACCACAGCCATAGCTGGTACTCTACAGCAAGATCAACCAGCAGGTCCAACCACTGCTTTCAATAGAAAGCTCATTAAAGATTGACATAAGATTTTATAATCCATCATCTCATTGATTAATAAACTATTATATTTTACCATTTAGTAAACACCAAATAAGATTTTTTTATATTTTATAAGAATATAGATAATATAATTGAATCACAACTTCATCTCTATTCTCTCATCCACTAGTATTAAACCAATGACCCAATATCTGAGAAAAAATGAAATAGAAAGTATTGTTTCACTTTTTGAATGTCAACTATTAATTTTATTTGCCTTAGAGATGACCAGTTCAAACTTTCTTTCTCTGTGACATGAAGAGTGATTTTAAATATGGATTTGTTTTTATTATTATTTTAGTGATCTGTCAAAGGTGGTAAAATCTATTATTCTCAATAAAAGGATTTTAGTGGAAGAAAATATAGTTTCTGAAGAACAGAAAGAGTGTATCAGTGACCTTTATTTTGAGTGGGAAGTTAGCAAGAGTTAAGATATAAATAAAAATAATGATAATACAGATGAAAATGAACTAGAGAAATAATACTACTACATTCTTGAAGAATGGGTGATTAATTTGTAACTGTGAATTCATTCAGTTTGTCAAATGGTTATAGCTTACACTGGAATAGATATTTAAATCATTTTTTATATTGTTTACATTTTTCATTTTAATTTCAGTAGAATTAGCATCACTGTTACATTACTTTCAGGGTATACAATATAGTGATTCAATAAATCTGTACAGTATTCAGTGTCATGGTGTTAAGTGTGTTAACTGTGTTAATCCCTTTCACCTATTTCACTCATCCCCCCACCAACCTTCCCTCTCAAAACTATTCATTTGTTCTTTATAGTTAAGAGTCTGTTTTTTGGTTTCTCTCTCTCTCTTTCCTTTGTTCATTTGTTTTGTTTCTTAAATTCCACATATCACTGAAATCAAATGATATTTGTCTTTCTCTGACTGGCTTATTTCATTCAGCATTATACCCTCTAGGTCCATCCATGTTGTTGCAAATGGCAAGATTTCAGTCTTTTTATGGCTGAATAATATTCCAGTGTGTGCATATACCACATCTTTTTAATCTATTCATCTATTGATGAACACTTGGGCTTCTACATTTTGGCTAGTGTAAATAATGCTGCAATTTACACAGGGGTGCATATACCCCTTCAAAGTAGTGTTTTTGTATTCTTTAGGTAAATATCCAGTAGTGGAGTTACTGGATAATAGGGTAGTTCTATTTTTAATTTTGGGGGGAACCTCCATACTGTTTTCCAGAGTGGAAAATACACCAGTGTGCATCCCCAAGAGAAGCGCATTGAGTGTTCCCTTTACTCCACATCCTTGCCAACACTTGTTTCTTGAGTTCAATCTTTTATATTTTAAAGAATAATAAAATTCTCAGGAGTATATGTAAGTACTACATATATATATATGTATATATATATATATATATACATATATATATATGTATGTATAGTAACACATGCTAGAGGGACACCCAAAAAAGTCATGTATTCTCATAGGCCATCATTATTTTATTAACCTCTTTTATTTCCAGGCCTATGCCTATTTACTGGGTGTTAATTCTTTAACATTAATGTCTTATATTTTGTCACCTACTGTAGGTTGAATTAACTATGTTTTGAAGGTATTCAGATAGTACCTGATAAACGCTGTTCTGCAAATATAGTTTTATTAATTATAATATAAATTCACCTAAAATTCATAGAATGACAATACTATATTTGTGATACATTATTATGTATTTATACTGCTATAATATGTCCCCAGTAAACACTTGTGATATTACAGTTTTGTATATTTCTTACTCAATATATCCCTAGAGTCTGGTATTTCCCAATTAATAGGCACATATTAATATTTTAACAAAGGAATGAGTAAATAAAATTATTTAGGTTTAACATAATTAGTATTTGTAATGCCTTTGGTGATATTTTATTTTGTATTCAAAGTATTTCACATAGCTTTCTCTACTGTAAAGTAAGCCTGAAAATATTCAGAAACTCCATATGGGAGCAGCTTTAAGGAATAACTTTTAAATAAGTGGCCTTTTCAAAGATTATGATGATATCAGGATACACCTGACTAGACTGGGTTTGAATGTTCTTAACATGGATAACATCTCTATCACAGAGTTAGTTGGGAGATTTGGGACAAATAGCCCAAATTCTTATAACAAAGAGGTATCAAGGGAAAGAGGATAACATTTTCCTACTATGAGGGAATTTCAGGATGGCTTTAATAACTGCAGAATATTATAAGAGACACATACTTGTCCTTAACAGTCTACTCCAAGGCCATCGAACTTCATAGAATCATTCCTGAAATAAAAGTTGTGAAATTTACTGTGCATCACAATCAAAATTAATTATATATTCTACCCCACCTCCACTCTCACTCACAGTGTTAGATTTCATTTCAAGGAACGTATTAGTACAGTGTGCACTTTATTCAAGGCAAAAAAGAACTATGGGCTTACAGTGTAAATAGTGGAAATGTATCATAGAATAAGGTAATTCTGGCTGCATTATTAAAAAAAAATACTCTCTTCTTTTTATAACACATAAATAACCTTGACATGTCAAGGTTTTAACTGAAGTTTTCCTTATGAATCATAAGCTCCCTCATTGTAATACCCCTACACCCTCCAAATATGTTTGCTTCCTCAGATGGTAGACATTAGTACTGCTTGCCAACAATTTCATTTCTCCCCTTTCAGGACAGCAAGGGATCACACTATTCTGTCCTCAGAACTGTGCCCATTTTGACTACCTTTGGTCAAAGAAATGGGAGAGTAAGTGATGTCTGTTACCTCTGTATGAAAAGATTTAATTTCTTGTGCAAGTCTCTAGATGCCCTGCACTGATGATTGTGGAAGCAGCAGTTGACATTTAGGTATACATGAAGCCATCACTTGAAGCATAACTATTCCGCAGAGTAACCAGAAGCTGCAGTAAACTTTATATGAGCAACAAATACTTTTGAAATTCAGAGGATTTTTTGTTGTTGCTGTAGCTGTTGTTATTTCGATATATCTTATACATAAAAGGATAACTTCAGGGTTATTTCCACTGATAAGTTCTAACAGAGAAGAAAAATCATGAACTTTCTAGTAAAGAGGACAAACTGGGCCATTCCTTGAGTTACCAAATATCAAGAAGGATAATAATATCTATGCCCACAAGAGAAAGGAGCATTAAGTCTACATTCAGGTGTATATTCTAGCATTATCAGGAGTAGTAGGGTTTCAGTTGGTGAACAGGAGGTATATTTTAGGGAGACTATACATCAAGCATGTAGTTTAACCAACCTATTACACATAAAACTTTGACTCATTTTTCCTAAAGAGATATTTTAGTATAAAAATCAGACTATGCACTGTACAAAATGAAAAAAAATATGTCATTAATTTCAGGATATCATCTTTGTAGTACTTACAAAGTATGTAAGTACTTACAAACATATGCTACTAATATGTTGACATAAATAAATTACCTAATAGCTTTGGGTAGCAAGGTGAATGTTTATCATGGAATCTTACCTTAATCCCTGTACAACTTTACAAGATAGTTTGTCATATATGTATGTCATATATCAGTATATACGAGGAAGCTGAAACTTGGAATGTTAAGTACTTTATAGACATTGAAATACATTGAAAGTTTATACAATACTGAAGAACATGCTCTTAGCCAGTACATATATATGCTATCTGTTCATCACCCTTGTCTGGTACAGAAATGGTGACACCAGAAATGTTTGCAGAGGAATAGAATATTAAGAATTATGTTCTTAAAGTGGTCTGTTATGTGAAATCATTTCTCTAATCTGGTCAAAGCTATTAATTATCCTGGTTCCAATAGCTAAAGAGCAGTTAGTGGTGAAGTAGTTACTTCTATTATCCATCATAAATTGAATACAGAAAGAAGACTTTGGGTGATTAAATATGTGCTGCTTTAAAACATTTAATGGAAACAAGGAGTAAAACTTGTTGATTGGTTGCTCCTATCTGCAATACATTCTACAGAATGTGGGGTAAGAAAATGATGGGCTCAGAGTTATACATTGTTGTTCTTAAATGTTTATTTATTTTTGAGAGAGGGAGAGACAGTGCCAGTGGGGGAGGGGCAGAGAGAGAGAGTGAGGCAGAGAATCCAAAGCTGGCTCCTGGCTTTTAGAGCAAAGCCTGATTTGGGGCTTGAGCTCACAAACCCTGAGATTTTGGGGTTTTGGTAGGTGATTAGGTAATAGGGGCTACACTCTATTGAAAGAGATTAGTGCCCTTTTAAATGAGACCCTGAAAAGCTCCCTCACTCCTTCCACCATGTGAAGATCAGAAGTTGGCAGTCTACAACCTGGAAAGGTCCCTCACCCAAACTCAACTATGCCAACACCCTTATCTTGGACTTCTTGTCTCCAGAACTAAGATAAATACATTTCTACTGTTCATAAGCCACTCAATCTATGGTACTTTGTTATAGCAGCCTGAACTAAGATACTTGGACATCTTGACTAATATACTTAAACTCAGTAGTCTTATACATATAAATGAAAAAAATGTACAGAGTATTGTTAGAAGGAGTAAATGATACTCTTTGTGAAAGTACCTGGCATATATATTGGTGGTCTTTAGATAAATTTCCATTGTACCATTTGTTGTTCCATACAATTAGTTTAAATATTTACCACATTCTTTTGAGAATAGTATGATCATTTATCCCTTCTTTTTTTTTCCCCTCTACCCAGCTTCATGACTTACATCTGGACTAATTTACATGATATGTTTCTATAATTGTCTGAAATTGATATACCCCTTAGAGAAACATCAAAGCTAATTAAGTCTAGATAAGGACATTCAGTATATTTAATAAGAAAGCCTCACTTTTTGCATAGTAAGGACAAATACATAGTTTACATAATCATCTAATCTAAAGAGATGATTGCTTTGGGATAGGAATATCCTAGATGCGGTATTTTTTCAAAATTAAAAAAAATGTAGTACACATAATAATTAATAATGACAGCATCAACAGCAGTGACAGTGACACTTGTGCTAACTCTATGCCAGGCATAGTGCATGCAAGTAGGAGGATCACCCTATATATTTTTCACAGTCCTTAGGCTGAACCCCTTAATTATGTGGCAAGCAAGAAGGTTAACAAAAGTCTTTCTCTGTTTATTCACCAAAATATATGACAATGGCATTTTCTTATGCAAGCCAGATTTACAGAGCAATGTTATCTTCCCCCCCCCCCCCCCCCCCCGCCTGCTCTTAATTCTTGGTTAAAGGGTGAGAAGCATGTGAAGCATTATATGCAATAAACCAAGTGTTTCAGATAAGGCAACTTTCCATTTTCCTGAAGAAATATATCAAGGTGAATGCCTTTAAATCACTTCAGTTACATTCAATAGAAACAACTTTTTCCCATGATTATATGAAAGACATTAACAGAGTTTAAAAGTGGTTGGATGGTGGTGTTCATAGAAACAAGAATTAGACATGGTCTTTGCATTCATTTTACTTCAGAAATTGTCCATTATAGACATGTAACCAGAACCTTAGACTTCCCTAGGCAAATTCTGTTCTATTATTTTTTAAGAAAAATGGAGTTTAAAAAAATAATATTAATTTTCAATTACAAAGATGGAATTCCTTGAATGTCTTTTTCCTTTGATTTTTTTCTTGCCTAATCCTTTTCAATTGAATTGCTTTGAGCCCTTAGGGAGGGGAAAAAATAAATCATTTGAGACATACAGGCATCAAAACAGACCAATCAGACAGTATAATTTCTTTTGTGTCTTTAAGAATATGATTTCTAGAAAGATGAGGGCTATATATTCTATTCTATATTGGTATGAATTTTGGATAAAACTAAGTTGTTTCATGTCTTATCTCAGCATTGGTCAAATTTAGAATATGGACACATACACCCAGATATAATTAAAAGTTAGCTTAAATGTTTTAATTAAAAATTCCAAAAAAGATTATATTCCTAAGCTAAAGGAAGCCTCTTAGATCAGTCAAATTATCTATTACTAAATATCTCATGGCTTCGACACAGGAACTCTCCCAAATCTTTCTTCCTTGCATCACTCACATTCCCTCAACTTTCTCTCACATCCACTCTTCACTGTTTACCATATTTCTTGCTTGTTCAAATTCTACTCCTTTTTTTTACCAGATATTCCTATGTCCTTGCCAATTTTAATAAATCATGTTGGTCTCCTTTCTTTCAAACTCTTCCACTCCACTGGACAGAGGAGTCAGAGAGCTTATGATAAATCAAATGTTCATTGGTTATTCATGTGCTATGTTTATATAAGTATGTGACAATGTGTTGTTCTCCTGGATTTTCACAAGTACTCCAGCATCCATATTGTGCAAGTTTTATGGAATCTGTATTGTGGTTACAAGCATCTGACGCATTATCTTGCATAGAGATGGAAATCTTAGACTCTATAAAGCCTGACTAGATTGGATTTACCCAGATAATCTAGTATACTCTCCCTAATAAATGGTTTTAACACTTAACTACATCTAAACTACTTTTGGCAAGTAAAGTAACATATTCACAGGTTTCAGAGATTTAGGCCAGGACATCTTGGAAGTTTGCTACTTAAGGCAGGGGCATTCACTTAAAACCAGAATCAGACTCTATTAACATTCAGCAAGGAAATAACTTATTGCTAACAAAATTCAGCAAGTAGACCCAGGGTCACACATGGAACATTCTCCGGAATAGATCACATACTAGGTCACAACTCAGAACTAAACAAGTTTGAGACTGAGATCATACCACTCATGTTGTCTGACCAAAACACTTTGAAACTTGAAGTCAACCATAAGAAAAAATTTGGAGACCACAAATACATGGAGGTTAAAGAATAGCCTACTAAAGAATGAATGGGTTAACCAGGAAGTTAAAAAAGAAATAAAGAAATACATAGAAACAAATGAAAATGAAAAAAGGACAGTCCAAAACCTTTGGAATGCAGCAAAAGTGGTCATAAGAGGGAAGTATTAGTAATACAAGCCTACCTCAAGAAGCAAGAAAAGTCTCAAATACACCACTTAACCTTACACCTAAAGGAGCTAGAAAAGAACAGAAAATGGAGCCTAAAGCAGCATATTGTACAAGGGAATTAATAAAGATTAGAGCAGTAATAAATGATACAGAAACAAACAAACAAACAAAAACAGTAGAATAAGTGAATAAACCTAGGACCTTGTTCTTTAAAAGAATTAATAAAATTGATAAACCCTAGCTGGACTTATCAAAAGAAAAGAAAAAGTTACCCCAAAAAATAAAATCATAAATTAAAGGGGGGAGATCACAACCAACACAATAGAAATACAATTATAAGAGAATATTATGAAAAATTATATGCCAACAAATTGGGCAATCTGGATGAAATGAAATAATTCCTAGAAATAGATAAAGTAGCAAAACTGAAAGAGGAAGAAATAGAAAATTTGAACAGACCGATAAACAGTAAAGAAATTGAATCAGTAATCAAAACTCTCCCAACAAACAAAAGTCCAGGCCAGATGGCTTCCCAGGGGAATTCTACCAGATATTTAAAGAAGAATTAATACCTATTCTTCTAAAATTGTTCCAAAAAATAGAAACAGAATGAAAATTTCCAAACTCATTATAAAAGGCCAGCATTGCCTTGATTCCAAAACCAAAACCCCACTAAAAAGGAGAATTACAGGTCAAAATCCCTGATAATCATGGATACAAAAATTCTCAACAAGATATTAGCAAATCGTATACAAAAGAATATTAAAAAATCATTCACCATGATCAAGTGAGATTTATTCTTGGGCTCAATATTCACAAATCAATCAATGTGATATACCACATTAATACAGGAAAAGAACCCTATGATACTCTCAAAATATGCAGAAGAAGCATTTGATAATGTACAACATCCATTTTTAGTAGTAAGCCTCAACAAAGTAGGGATAGAAGAAACATACCTCAACATCATAAAGGCCATATATGAAACAGCCACAGCAAATATCATCCTCAATGGGGAAAATCTTTTCCTTTATAGTCAGGAACAAGACAGGTATGTCCACTCTCACCATTGTTATTTAACACAGTACTGGAAGTCCTAGCCTCAGCAATCAGGCAACATAAGGCAATAAAAGGTATCCAAATTGGCACGAAAGAAGTTTAACTTTCACTATTTGCTGATGACATGATACTCTATGCAGAAAACCTGAAAGGCTCCACCAAAAAATGGATAGAACTGATACATGAATTCAGCAAAGTCGCACGATATAAAATCAATGGACAGAAATTTATTGTATTCTGTACACCAATAATGAACCAGCAGAAAGAGAAATCAAAGAATTGATCCCATTTACACTTGATCTTAGCCAAAAGGCCGAGAAGCGATGAATTGATCCCATTTACAATTGCATCAAAAATCATAAGATACCTGGGAATAAATCTAACCAAAGAGGTAAAATATCTGTACTCTGAAAACTATACAACGCTTGTGAAAGAAATTGAAGATGACACAAGGAAATGGAAAAACATTCCATGCTCATGGATTGAAAGAACAAATATTGTTAAAATATCTACGCCTACCCAAAGCAATCTAAACATTTAATGCAATCCCTATAGAAATACCACCACTATTTTTCACAGAGCTAAAACAAATTATCCTAAAATTTGTGTGGAACCACAAAAGGCCCCAAATAGCCAAAGCAATCTTGGGGGAGAAAAGCAAAGCTGGAGGCATCACAATTCTGATCTTAAAATATTACAAAGATAGTATGGTACAGGCACAAAAACAGACACATAGATCAATGGAACAGAATAGAAAATTCAGAAATGGACCCACGACTATATTATCAATTAATCTTCAACAAAGCAGGAAAGAATATCCAATGGAAAAAAGACAGTCTCTTCAACAAATGCTATTGAGAAAAGTGGACAACAGCCTGCAAGAGAATGAAACTGGACCACTTCCTTATACCATACACAGAAATAAACTCAAAATGGATGAAAGACCTAAATGTGAGACAGGAAACTATGAAAATCCTAGATGTTAACATAGGCAGCAGCCTCTTTGACATTGGCTGCAGCAACTTCTTACTAGGCATGTCTTGGAAGGCAAGGGACACAAAAGCAAAAATGAACTATTGTGAATTCATCAAGATAAAAAGCTTCTGGGCACCTGGGTGGCTCAGTCGGTTCAGCGTCTGACTTTGGCTCAGGTCACGATCTCGTGGTCCATGAGTTCAAGTATCATGCTGAGATCTGTGCTGACAGCTCAGAGACTGGAACCTGCTTGTGATACTCTGTCTCCCTCTCTCTCTCTGCCTCTCCCCTGCTCACATTCACGCACACACACACACACACACACACACACACACACACAAACACACACACACTCTCTCTCTCTCTCTCTCTCAAAAAAAAACCACTTTTTTTAATTTAAAAATATAAAAAGCTGTACAGCCAAGGAAAACAATCAAAACTAGAAGGCAACCTTTGGAATAGAAGAAGGTATTTGCAAATGACATCTGATAAAGGGTTAGTATCTGAGATCTATAAAGAACTTATCAAACACAACACCCAAAAAACAAATAATCCAGGTAAGAAATGAGCAGAAGACATGAATAGCCATTTTTCCACAGAAGACATCCCGATGGCTAACAGACACATGCAGAGATGCTCAACATCACTCATCATCAGGGAAACACAAATCAAAACTACAATGAGATACCACGTCTTATCTGTCAGAATCCCTAAAATTAACAATACAGGAAAACAGATGTTGGTGAGGATGTGGAAAAAGGGAACTCTTCTGCACTGTTGGTGGGAATGCAACCTGGTGCAGCCACTCTGGAAAACGGTATGGAGGTTCCTCAAAATGAAAAGTAGAACTACCCTACAACCCAGGATTTGCTCTACTGGGTATTTACCCAAATAATAAAAAAATCCTGATTTGAAGGGATACATACACCCCAATGTTTATAGTAGCATTTTCAAAGAGCCCAAATATCCATCATCTGATGAATGAATAAAGAAGTGGTGTGTATATGTGTGTGTGTGTGTGTATTTATATACATACACACATATATATACATATATAAAATACCCATACATATATATATACATATATATGTGTGTACATGTGTACATATACACATACATAAAATACAAATAAGCGTAAAATCTCGACATTTGCAATGACTTGGATGGAGCTAGATTATATTATGCTAAACAAAATAAGTCAGTCAGAGAAAAACAAGTACCATAAAATTTCACTCATATGTGGAATTTGAGAAACAAAAGAGGAACATGGAGGAGGAAAAAAAAAGAGACGGAGGCAAACCATAAAACACTCTTAACTATAGAGAACAAACAGGGATACTTGAGGGGAGGTCAAGTATATGCATTAAGGGGGGATATGCATTAAGGGATGCATTATTGGGGGGATGGGCATTAAGGAGGGCACTTGTGATGAGCACTGGGTGTTATATGTAAGTGATGAACATCTAAATTCTGTTACTGAAACCAGTATTACACTATATACTAACTAGAATTTAAATAAAAACTTGAAACAACAACAAAAGATTTTATATTTCTTCTATTGTGATGTGGAGATAGTATACTTTTTTTTATAGCTGTGTCCTTATTAAACACAGTTCAGCAGTAGTATCTTTCTGAGTTACTATCTCAGGGAGTCAGATTTGCTCCATTAACTCCAATATAGAATGCAAGCTCTGAAAATGGAAGATTAAAAATTTGAGGCATATCAACTAAATTTTTGAATTTTCCATTGTAATCTCAAGTAACATTTTGATCAAATTATTTCATATTGAACTTCAAAAAAGAAAAAAAAAACACTTAATTTTCAACACCTATGTCAATGAAGGGGGTTCTTGTCTCAGCTACCTAACCTCTCTGGAACTGTGGCCTTGTCCCTCTCCCAAACTTAAACATGATTAAAGAAGTATTCAGTGATTACTCTTAAAGCTTTAATTTATCAGAGGTGAGCTAAAGATCAACTTGAAGTAACCTACTCCTCACATCCTTGCTTAGTTTTCAAAGGAGCAGAAACAGGTACATTTTGAGTATTAGTGTCTGAAATGTGATCTTTATAAACTTGCATATTACTCAATCAACAAACATTTTATTTTTCAGTTTCTAATACACACTAATGCACCCTGTCAGAGAATACAGAATTGAATTTTATATGGACTCAGGTCCTGATCTTTCATTGATCTGGTTTTTACCAGTTGTTAGCAAGAGTGAAGAAATACAAATATTCATTTATATCCCTTTCAGCTTTGTGCCTCTTATTTATCCATTTAGCCACTTTCCTTTAATTAAGTCTATTTTCCCCAAATATCATTGGTAAATTTTACTCTTCCCTTCCTACACCTTATCCTCATAATATATCTGGAAGTTACTACTTCTTCCTAATAAAAGCCTAGGCATTCTAAACAGCTATATGATATTAAGTCCTTCTAAGGGTTTTATTGTTCTCTATTGCTTGCTAAGAAGTGTGTTAGCAATAATGACTAATGGGCATAAAAGAATCTTGCTCACAGTAACATTTTCAGATTACACAATATATCAGATTTCTACACCAGACTCCTCCTATACATTAGAGATATTAACCAGTATCAAGTTTTACTAATAATTTTTAAGGATGCAAAATTATGTGACACAAAACGAGCAAGTCCAAGACACCCAACATAGAACCATAGCTTTTGTCCTCCTTCCATCAGGCTACTCTGTGTAGGTTAACAGATGGGGTTCATAAGTGAGATGTGTAGTCAGCTTATTCACGCAGGAGCCATTTAAATCATGGAAAATCACCACTTTAAACTTAGATATTTAGATATTTATAGGAGTTCCATGATATTTTCCATAGATAATTTACCCCTAAGTTCTTAGATTCCAATTTTTTTACAATAAATAATTCCAGACAACTAGGCCCATTCCATTGAAAGCATTCTATACATAGAATAACCTCGTAGCAAAAACATTTAGGTTATTCACCAGGTTTGACAGGTTCAGCTGTCTTACTGTTTTCTTGTGCCTTACCCTCAGAATTTCAGAACATCTTTTTAACCATGTTATCACCCTGCATTAAAAAAAGTCTTCCCAATTTGGCATTAAGACAAATAAAAACAAAATACAGCAACATTTATTTTACGTTATTAAATGTTCTTAAAACAGTCTGGTTTCTTTTTCTCCCATTCTATGTAATACAATTTTTGAGTGCGTTTTCCTAGGAAAACTTACTGTAGATATTTTCTCTTTGTATGTTCCTAATACAAACTATTTTTGTGACTGTAAGGGACCTAGACAGAATAAATATAAGTGAATATAATTCTGATAAAATTATTTTTCTAATATTTAATAAACCATTCAATGATTTTATTTTCTATGTTTAAATATCAAATATCATTCTTATCTCTGACCACAGGACTAATTATTTAAAATAATTTTAGTTCTATGACTGACTTATTGCACTTAGCTTAATACTCTACAAGTTTATCCATATGGTTGGATGTCAGGATTTCCTTCTTTTTAATTCCACTGAGTGCATATGCCACATTTGCTTTATCCAATTATCTGTTGATAGACATTTATGTTGTTTACATATCTTGGGTATTGTGAATTATGTTGCAATGTACATGGGAGGGCAGATATCTCTGACTTCATTTCTTTTGGATATATATCCAGAAATGCGATTGCTGTATCATATGATAGTTCTATTTTTTAATTTTTTAAGAATCTCCATATTGTTTTCCATAGAAGCTGCACAGTTTTAGATTTCACCAATAATGTTTAAAGGTTCTAATTTATATGCATCCTTGATAATATTTATTACTTTTTTCATAATAGCTTTCCTAACAGATGTGAGGTGATATTTCATTATTGTTTTGATTTACATTTTCCTGATGATTAGTGATGCTGAATATTTTTTCATGAACCATCTTTACATGTTGATCTTTCACATGCAGTCCTTGGAGAAATGTATATTTAAGACCTTTGTCTATTTTTGATAAGGTTATTAGTTTTTTGTGTTTGTTGGTTTGTGTGTTTGTTTTGCTACTGAGTTGTAGGAGTTGCTTATATGTTTTAGATAGTAATTCCTTAACAGATACATTGTTTACAAATGTTTTTTTCCCATTTTGTAGGCTGTCTTTTCACTCTTTTGATTGTTTCCTTTGCTGTACAGAAGCTGTCTAGGTGAATGTAATCATACTTGCCTAATTTGGTTTTGTTGCTCCTGCTTTTGATGCTAATCCAAGAAATAATTGCCAACTCTAATGTGAGGAAGCTTTTGCCCTCCATTTTCTTCCAGGAGCTTTACAGTTTCAAGTCTTACATTTAAATCTTTAACCCATTTTGAGTTGCTTTTATGTTGATTTTATGCTGAGTCTATGTTGTAAAATAAGGGTCCACTTTCATTCTTTTGCATGTGGATATCCAGTTTTCCCAACACTATTTGTTGAAGAGACTATCCTTTTCTTATTATATATTCTTAGCACCCTTGTTGAATATTAGTATCTAAAACAATTACATGTATGAAATAGAGAGTAGAATAGTGCCAGGAGCTTGGGAGAAGTAGAACAGGAAGTTGCTGTTCAAAAGATACAGTTTTAGGTATGCAATATAAATAAGTTCTAGTGATTGGCCATAGAACACAGTGCCTATAGTCAATAATATTGCATTTTGCACAATATTTTAACTTAACAGTTTGTTAAAAGAGTAGGTCTCATCTTTAGTTCTCTTACCATATTTAAAAATTAAAAATGATTACATTTGGTTCTATATGTTCAAATTGATAATTTTAGCAATATATTATATCTTAATTTTAAGCTTTTCTTTAAGAATTTTTTGTTAGTATACTAAAAATTAAAGAGCATAATGTCCTTTTCAATTGAAATAGAATATTACTGTGAAAATGCCTAGTGGCTGTGTGAATGTTAATTTACACAATATGCGGAATTCATTTAATCCCTCATCAAGCAATTCATTAAACTGAATATAATTTGTCTCAATTTGATAATGTCCATTGAGTCAGGTAAAATTTTCATGCCTATGGACATTTAGATTCTTACCACTTTGTTATTCTAGTGTTATATTATTCAAACTTGAAACTATGGTAGACATTTTAAATGTTACCTTAAAAATATACAGTATGAAAAACCTTTCATTTTTGAATTTTTAGCAAATATACTTTCGAACTCATAATGGTTACATCTGGATACATATTTAACTCAAAATATACATAATGATTCATTTTTTTAACTGAATGTAGCCACCAAATAAAACATAATTATTCTTAAGATCAAATATTTAAAGGTTATTCAGTCACTTTGTCAAAACTATATTTTACAGGCCATTATATTTCTAAAGTAAGACATCCTAGAATCAGTTATCGATCTTTGCACATTTGCCTGGAGATACATAACAAAACAATGTACTTAAGATAATTTCAAAGCATATTCTTAACTCTTGTTTATTGTTACAAAGGATTGAAGATTTACACATGTATATTTTAGCAAAAATGTTTCAGTAATCCCTCCTAGCTTTTCAAACAGTATTGAGTGACTAAAAGTAATAAGGATGATTACTCTTTCCTTTCTGCTCCTTAATGTCTATTCTAAAAGAACAATTCATTATGTCTATTGAACAAATCTACTAACTTGTTATCTTCCTAATGATAGCAATATGAAAAACTTGGTGGATAACATATGGACACAAACTATCTAAGTTCTTAAAGAAAACTATAGATTCAGAAAAAATTAAGTAGTTGAAGAAGAAGAAAATTAATAGATTGGATAGTAACTTATTGCTAGAATGTTATAATCATGTTGTCTTTTATTCCTAAATTTTAAAATTTAAGTGTATGTGTATAGTTGGAATATTCTCATATTATTTCATCCATATAAGTTATATTTAACTTTAAAAGATAAGACATGTCTATTTTACCAGGAAATAATTCTTATTTAAATAATCTTTTATTATAGAGAAGTACAAGATTACTTTTTTAAATTTCATGTTATTTCCTAGAAAGTAAGTAGATTTTAATAAAAAGTGTATGGGGTTTGGAGTAAACTTAAAATATATTCTTATTTTATTTTTTAATTTAATATTTGATTTGTTAGTGATGTATTTACTTATTACATTATTATTATTATTTTTAAGTAAGCTGTCTATCCAAATTAGGGTTGGAACTGATAGCTCTGAGATCAAGATTTGTATACTCTATTGACTGAGCCAGCCAAGTGCTCCTAGTGATATATTTACTTCAGGGTTTTTTGCTGTGTTTTCTTCAGTTAGGATATAATATATATATGTGTGTATATATATGTATATGTATATATATATACACACATATATATATAATGTATGTATATGTATGTATGTACATATAT